>NC_092630.1:66296518-66304018 GCF_039555335.1 Amphiura filiformis
TTGGTTTAAGCCCAAAGTGTACAAATCACAGAGTTTTCAACTAGATCTTGTCTTGAGAAGTGTGTCAGAAATCGCTTTCAACTAGTGTGTTGCAATATTTGTATCAGAATATCACATATGATTACGGTTTCCTTTCGTATTACAATCAGTATTCATTAGTTGAAAGCAAGATTTGTAGTTAATTTTGTACAAATCACAGAGTCTGTATGTGAGCTTTCAACTTGTGCGTTGCATTGCAATATTTATATCATGCACGGTTTCCTTTCTTATTGCAATCGGTATTCATTAGTTCAAAGCAAGATTTCTAGGTGAGTTTCCCCACATTATTAAAAGCCTTCCTGAATCACTTAACATCATACTCAACATTAGGTAAGTTGGTGCTTATTTGAATACATTTTAGTCGATTTCTAAGCGGATATTGTGAAATTGTCGAAACAATTTTCAATCTAATGGGATCTGCGGTGCGGTTTGATTATAACAATGTATGTATTTGATCAATAGGGGAAACTATAATAGCGAGGACGGCAGATGCTTTATTGATTTTTTCTGACTAATCTATCGTTCTTCTTTATCTTTACTTTGTAACCTTCTTGTTCGATTCTGAGCATTTTCACATTGCAAGCGATTCACGTTTCACAGTTTTGTTACGTTTTCTTGTTAGGTGATGTGGTCGTTATTGATCAAAGTACATGGACGTGATAATAACAAACCGTTTCAATATAGTATTCGAAGCCATACAAATCATAGACTGAAATAAATATTTCTTTTGTTCTGGCAGTATTACAAGATTTCTGACATATAAAGCTATCAAGTGACGCCAATATTTAACTCAGGTGATCAAACAGATGTACACAACTTTAGGCTCATTTCAGTTATGTCAATTCTTTCCAAAATTATGGAAAGGGCTGTGTATGATCAATAATATATGTGTATTTTTACTAATGTAGGCTACTGTCTAAAATCAGCCAAATCAGTTGCATGCTACAAGGGGAAGTCTTAATATCAACTGCCAAATTGTTAATGTCATTAATATTTTGGGGTCCAAAATGTACACAAAATAATCTGAATACTAACAAAAATATAACCTATAACTTTTGTCACAATAGTAGAAACATATACTTAGATAAAAGAACGCGTGTTGATACGACTTATCGGGGTGAAAAGTAATAAACAATTGGTTATGAAATGAGTATGAAATCGAACAACAAATACAACCCTTTGCTATGAGAGGGTTGGAGTAGGTTGCTACTAATGGGTCGATGCTCAAAGAATTAACAATAAACCGACTAAAGTAAAAGAGATCTTTTTGGTTGTTGACGCTTTATCTCTGGATTCTCAAACTGTACTAAGAACATGACTCTTTGTTATCTTCTAGAAGATAACAATCATAAATTGTGATCTTTTCCCTTACAAGTCCCGGGGGCTCTCAAATGTTTTTTGGTAGGGTGTGCCACCGCCAGTTTCGAACTTGAGGTCTAAGGAACTGATCGGCCAGCCAAAAAGGAGGGTCTAGGGAACTGATCGGCCGGTCAAAAAGGGGGGTCTTGGGAACTGATTGACCGGCCAAAAGGGGGGTCTTGGGAACTGATCGGCCGCCAAAATCTGAAAAATCTCCGAAACTAAACCCGCAGGCCAAACCAGGGTTCAATTTTGTTGCGTTTTTGCCACAGATTTTTGAAGGAATCGATTTCACTTTGAATTGTGCATTAAATTATTAATCAGGAAAACCATTAGTGCAAAATAGGTCTGGTTTGGCCTATTACGATGGAAACCTCAACAAAGCAAAACAGCATTCAAATCAAAATTACTAGACCCTGTAGACCTACAAAGCCCACCATAAAAACAAACCCACAAGAATTATTTTTTTTAGTGCCGAAAAGAAAAACATTTAGACTACATTGAACTGCCATGCTTATACATGAGATGATTGAGTGAAGTGTGCAGAATTTGACAGCCATTCCACTCCCGATTTCACTAGACCAATAGATCGTAAATTACCTTTTAATTCATTGTTTATGGAGAGCTGCAAGGATGTGTACATAATTATTTAAGGTACTTTTCCTTATATTTGGCCATTTTATTCCCAAAAGAGATCTCAAAATCATTTATTTCTAGCTAAATGTTCACCAGCTGGAGGCGTCGCGGTCGGCAGGCACTTGGCAGTGCTGCAATGTTTATAAACAGTCAACCAGTGTTGCCACTAAGGAAGGAGCCCAAAATCCCGCCCAAAGTTCACCTTATTCCTTACAATGTGTTTCAATGGGGAAGAAATTAATGGAAAATTCCCTTTGAAGTTTTTGGGCTCGCAAACGTAGCTTTTGGGTCTGCTTTTGGGCTTGAAATAGTAGGACAGAAAACACGCCTCTCAAGATGCCGATGAGAGCGGAAATCGATGATCTGAGGGTCTATGGAACGGCTAGGAAAATTTTGGGGCTTCAGAGCGGGCAAACAATAAATTCAGAGGGTCTAAGGAACGGCCAACGGCTCTGAAAAAGGGGGTCGTCGCCGCGGCACATACCCGTATAGCTGGGAAATGTGAGTGCCCCCCCGGGTTACAAGTGATCTGCGGGTGTTTAATATTAAAACTTTGTCACACATGATCTGAATGTTGCTATTGTATCGAGTTCACTAATTAAAAGTTCAATATTCAATATTGCAATAAACGCATGTTATGGGTAGATTAATTGTCTTAATATGGTCCTGTGTCGTAATTTAGGGTCACGATCTAAAATAACTATATGAGAGAACCAGTAGAAACAGAATATACGACTGTATCATGTATATCAAAGAAACTCTGACAAAAATATAGTTTTAGACTAATACTTCCAACCAATATTTGATAACAAATAAATAGTTAACCTACGCCCTCTTCCGTATATATGCATATTGTTAATGAAAACTCATTATCATCAATCTATAAGCTATCGTCGACCAACTACAGGGTGAAGGCTTCTCCATGGTGACGCCACTCTGATTTATCCCACGTCTTTGTCATCAAGAAATTTTGTGATTTCATCCCTCCATCTAACTTTCTGTCTACCTGCGTCCGTCCTAGTACCATTTCTAGGTATCCATCATTCTGTAACCAGGTTGGTCCATCGTCCATCTGATGTTCTATCTAGGTGAGCAGCCCAAGACCTCTTATTTTGTTTCACAGTCTGGATAACATCGGTGACCTGTGTCATGCTTCTGGTCCACTCATTTGTTTTCCTGTCTCTTTTTGTGATCACAAACCATGCTCTATCACTTAGTGCGTTGAGCCACTCTCAACTTCTGCTCCATTCTCTAACTCATAGCCCAAGTTTCTGAGCCGTGGGTCATGGCTGAGAGGACATAATAGCATGTTGCTCTGTATCACTTCATTCAATTTTCCGAAGGCATTCCATCTTGCTCTTACTCTTCTTCTAACTTCGCCAAAGTGGTTGTAGCTCATTTTGATAACTTGACTCAAGTACACATATTCTTCTACCTTTTCTAGTGCTTTTTGGTGAAAGATTTACTTCTTTTGGTCTTGCTCATGTTGATTTTCAACCCCTGTTGGTTACTTCCATTGTTGATGGCTTGCGGCATAGACTCCAGATGATCAGAGTTTTCTGCAAAGATTACAATATCATCTACAAATCGCGGGTGGCTTATCCTCTCCCTATTGATGTTAATCCATTTCTTTTCCCAGTCAAGCTTTTGTATGATGGTTTCCAGAGCTGCGTTGAAAAGTTTTGGTGACAAGTTATCTCCCTATCGAATGTTGATTTTGTTGTTCTTTAGAGTGTAGCCGGAGTGGTAGCTGTTCCTTTACTCTATATGTCCTTGAATGCAAAACTAGATGCAACTCTTATTTTTCTGTGGTTACTGTATTTAAAAAAGTAGTTATGCAAGTTGAACATTTTATAGCACAATTTCAATTGCCAGTATAGCGTACTCAGCAGACACGCATATTGGAGATTCTTTAGCCTTTACCAGTAAACAGCGCGTCTACTAGTATATTGATACAATGAATACTTGAAATACATTTGAATTAGTTTTGCCACCGTCAGGGATAACGGTTTTATCTGAGAAAATAATGTGATAGAAGCCGTCTTTATTGATATGTATTTTATTCATAACATGAAGGAAAGTACCATCTCCAACGGCAATGAAACATTTGTTTATTTTTGGCCATTGAACTACGGAGAGATCATAAAAGATTAAAAGACCTTGGTCATAGTGTATATTTCCCATAATCTGTGACGTTTACATTGAACACTCTTTTGTCTTGTTTGTCTCATGGTTGGTTGAGCTATTATATGGAGTGGGGCGAAAGCCCTTTCCTTATTCAAGATGGTTAATACACGCATAGCGCATAAGGATTTTTGCATTAAGTCATAGTGTTCAGATGTCGACAAAAATCAAAACACTAGCTTGAAGTAATAATCGCATTTGAATTGCTTTCATGCATTCAAATGAACAAAACATTTAGTATGTATCCAGTAATTAGCTTTTGAAATGGTTAGATCCATTAAACTCGGACCACTTATACGTAGCGAGGTCACTCCCCTCACCATCATCTTCATACGCACAAAACAAAGCAAAACACACTGCGTAACTAAGTTTATCAAAGGGAACACAAATAAAAAAGACGGCATTTAAAAATATTCATATTAAAAATGCTGGAATCATCCCAATATATGCCGAGAAATTATTTTCCCCACAAATAATCCTACGTTGGGCAATGCATAAAACCACGGATTACAACTCAAAGCTTTGAACTAGCTGAAAAAATAAAAAAAAAAATACTGAAAAATAAAGAATATAAAAATTTATCACAGTATGCTGTATGTACGATATACGCCCGTACGTGGTGTTGCAGAATCTAAATAAGATAAAAATTTACAAGAAATATGTGCACCTAGAGAATTGAATAAAGAATCAATGACATTTCAGGAAGCAAATACACTATGCAGTTTGTTACGAGTCGTAACGATCCAAGGTCAAAAACCAGATAAATAAATCCGGACATACCTGCATTTGCGAGGAATTGAACCACAGACCCCTCGCTTACGGGGCGAGTGCTCTACCTACTGAGCTACACAGACTGTCCCTGATATACGGGCGTTTACTCCTGTCTCTGTCAGTTTGGAATTTATGGATAAGTATCCATAAAAGTATCCATAAGTACCAGACTTGAGTTATATTTATCAGGGACACTCTCTATAGTGCAGTGGATAAAGCGCTCGCCCCGAAAGCAAGAGGTCTGAGCACTCACCCATAAGCGAGAGGTCTGGGGTTCAATTACTATCAGGGGTACACAAACTGTCCCTGATAAACAGGATTTAAAGCCATAATGTACGATCTTATAATATGAAATTGGGTAATTTTTTTCAGACCCGATTTTTGGGCATATTTGTAATGTTTACACATGTCCCAACTTGCACATAAAAAGAATCAGCCAAATTTGTTGTGTTTGTAGGTCAACAGAGAACTGCATGTGAAACGGCCAAAATAACCAGTAGGGTTTCTTTCACTTTACCATGTTACTTCATCTCAAAATGGACAAAAACCCTTCCCGACAATTATTACTAGTATTATTTCAGCATTTTGAGTATAGAATAACAAATTTATGATTATAAGGAAATCGTACATTAAGGCTTTAAGTATGGACTTGACAGGAGTAAACTCCTGTTTATCAGGGACAGTCTGTGTAGCTCAGCAGAGCGCTCGCCCCATGAGCGAGAGGTCTGGGATTCTATTCCCCGCACAGGCAGATATGTCCTAATTTTCCTCTGTTTTCTATGTTTCCATTGTAATTTCATGTTTAATTTGGCCAGTGTGCGATGCGTAATTCTTTTTTCCCTTGTGTGTTATGGTTAGTTAGTTATTTTATTTCCAACATTCAAAAACATTCAAAATATATAGAAAAGACCAAAATCCAATATGTTATAGTTATAGTTTATTTTAATATCCAACTCATATTGAGTGTACCTGTTTTAATATAATTTTATTAAGTATAAGGTGTTTATAATCCGTTTCTTATTTGTCATACCGTAAAACCCCGTCTACAAGGATATACCTAAGAAACGCCCTCAATAAAATTGGTTGCTTGTTGTATTTGGAGTTTGATCAAATATATACTGGCACTGGGTGGCTATGCATTCCATCTAAGTATGTTGTAACACCAATCAATTGTATTGACATAATAACGACTGTTTCGTATATCAGGATCGTATAGCTCAATTGATAGAGCGTCAGACTTTGGAACTGAAGACATGCTGAAAAGAGCATGGTCCGGGCACCGGTTCCGTTTTTTCATTCTCGTTTAATTTTAACTTTTTGACATGTTCTTTTTATCTTTCTTCAAATCTACCTTTTTACTTTTAATTTTAGGTGCGTGTTTTTTTTATATTTTTTTTTTATAGTTTTTTTTAGTAATTTTGTGGTTTTATAGAAACTAGTAAAAGCATTTATTCTAAATAATAGCGAAACCCACGGTTAGACAGATGTGTTGTAACTACTTGTCTGTCCTCGTCTTTGCAATAAAAACCTATGTTGCACCTTTGTGCCATCCCAATTCTTGAGGTAGGGTGCGTTTTTGGCTTAAGCACGATTTTGTTTCTACTTGAAATGAAATCAAAATAAATATTGTTCTGTTGCCACAATTGCAGTTTTTCAATAAAAAAAAAAATAGATGAGGAATAATAATTATTCCATATTTGAATCTATTGTCCCATCAAGAATAGAGTGTCTTCAAAAACTTCAATCAATTCATCTGACAAAGGAAAATATTCTGGTCATTCAATTTTGTTTCGCTTGCACCTGTTATATCACAGGCGTTGGTAGAGAAGGCACACTTCTCTTGTCTTCACCGAAGTAGTGATGTAAACACTAACATGATTAATTACCATAGCTAGCAATGGACATACACTATTTTTTGTTCCACTTGAACCCATACTATAGGCTATTCGCTGTCGATGTGACGTAATTAATCGGATTAACTACCATAGCAATTGATGAATACAATTTCGAATATATAGCCCTGCACTTCATCGTTCACGTGGCACCTATGCATTAAACCATAGTTGTCAAAGAAATGCTAATCACTCGCCATGTAAGATTAGTATTTATGAAAAGAGTGGTATTCAATCTATGTTTGGTGACATACGCGGGTGATTAGTGCAATCTGCTTGATGGTAGTTATTGCGATTATTACGTCACTTCGACAGCGAATTGTAGTATAGACGAATCCAACAAGCCAAGTGATGGTCAGAATTTATTCGGCCATTATACGCTGGTGAAGTTGCGTAATTAATCGGATTAATTACCATAGCAATAGGTGAACACAATTTTGAACATATCGCGCTGCGCTACAAGCAGGTTACACTCATCACCTGTACTGTGTATGTCTGCAATCATAGATTGAATACAATACTGGTCTTTTCAAAGATCTTACAGGTGCAGCATGATATGGTTCAATGAAGAGGTACCGCCTGAACGTATCAGTGTATAACCAGGGGGATGACACTCTAT